>NW_024499275.1:0-1683 GCF_017590055.1 Onychostruthus taczanowskii
AAATTTCAGATTTTTTTGGTTTAAATTTATTTTTTCTTTATTTTAGTCTCCCAAATTTGGATTTTTTTTTGGTGTAAATTCAGGTTTTATTTTGGTTTGTGCTCCCAAATTTCAGATTTTTTTGGTGTAAATTCAGGTTTTATTTTGGTTTGAGGTCCCAAATTTCAGATTTTTTTGGTGTAAATTCAGGTTTTATTTTGGTTTGTGCTCCCAAATCTCGGATTATTTTGGTGTAAATTCAGGGTTTATTTTGGTTTGAGGTCCCAAATTCGGGATTTTTTTGGTGTAAATTCAGGTTTTATTTTGGTTTGAGGTCCCAAATTTCAGATTTTTTTGGTATAAATGTGTTTTTCACTGTTTTGTGCTCCCAAATTTCAGATTTTTTTGGTTTAAATTCGGATTTTATTTTGGTTTGAGGTCCCAAATTCAGATTTTTTTGGTATAAATTTGTTATTTTTTTAATTTAGTCTCCCAAATTCAGATTTTTTTTTGGTATAAATATGTTTTTTCTTTATTTTAGTCTCCCAAATTCGGGATTTTTTTGGTTTAAATTTGTTCTTTGCTTCCAAGTTTCACATTTTTTTGGTTTAAATTCAGATTTTATTTTGGTTTGAGGTCCCAAATCTCGGATTTTTTTGGTTTAAATTTGGTTTTTGCTCCCAAATCCGGATTTTTTTTGTATAAATGTGGGGTTTTTCTTTATTTTAGTCTCCCAAATTTCAGATATTTTGGTTTAAATTCAGGTTTTATTTTGGTTTGAGGTCCCAAATTTCAGATTTTTTTTGTATAAATGTGGGGTTTTTCTTTATTTTAGTCTCCCAAATCTCGGATTTTTTTGGTTTAAATTTGTTTTTTGCTCCCAAATTCAGATTTTTTTTTTTTTGTATAAATGTGTTTTTCTCTGTTTTTTGCTCCCAAATTCAGATTTTTTTTTTTTTGTATAAATGTGTTTTTCTCTGTTTTTTGCTCCCAAATTCAGATTTTTTTTTTTTTGTATAAATGTGTTTTTCTCTGTTTTTTGCTCCCAAATTCAGATTTTTTTTTTTTTGTATAAATGTGTTTTTCTCTGTTTTTTGCTCCCAAATTCAGATTTTTTTTTGTATAAATGTGTTTTTTCTTTATTTTAGTCTCCCAAATTCGGGATTTTTTTGGTTTAAATTTGTTCTTTGCTTCCAAGTTTCACATTTTTTTGGTTTAAATTCAGATTTTATTTGTAAATTCAGGTTTTATTTTGGTTTGAGGTCCCAAATTTCAGATTTTTTTGGTATAAATTCGGGTTTTATTTTGGTTTGAGGTCCCAAATTTCAGATTTTTTTGGTATAAATGTGTTTTTCTCTGTTTTGTGCTCCCAAATTTCAGATTATTTTGGTGTAAATTCAGGTTTTATTTTGGTTTGAGGTCCCAAATTTCAGATTTTTTTTGGTGTAAATTCAGGTTTTATTTTGGTTTGAGGTCCCAAATCCGTGATTTTTGGTTAAATTTGGGTTTTTTTGCCGTTCTGGGCGCAGGGCTGCCCCCAGGACACGCTGGCCCCGCTGGCGCTGCGCGTGACCCTGGGGGGCCGCGGGGACCCCCTGGGGGCGGCCGGGGGGCTCCGGCCGCAGCTCGGACCCGGCTCGGACCGCGCCGTCACCGCCAAGGTTCGGGGGAATTCGGGCGATTTCGGGGCTGGGGCAGGAATAG
>NW_024499276.1:0-1682 GCF_017590055.1 Onychostruthus taczanowskii
TCCTCCTCCTCCTCCCCCTCCCCCCCCGCCCCGCCCTCACGCCGTCTCGTCGTTGCGGAACTCCAGCTCCCCGCTGGCGTCCTCGTAGTCGACGCCGCCGCCGCGCGCCGTGCCCTCCACGGTGCGGAAGGGCACCATGACGGTGCCGCGGGCGCCGGAGCTGCGCACCACCGTCACCTCCACGTGGCCCTGGCACTCGCTGACGCGCACCGAGCGCTCGCGGAAGCCGAAGATGCCGGCGTGGTCGTCGTCCAGGATGGTCACCGTGGCCACCAGCGGCGCCACCAGCTTGCCCTTGGGGTGGTCCTCGGAGTCGGCCTCGAACATGCCCTCGGCGTCGCCCACGCGCAGGTTCAGCAGGCGCACGAAGAAGTGCTCGTCCTCCTCGAAGATGTCGTCGTCGATGATGCCGATGGCCAGCTCCTTGCGCGTCTCGCCCGGCTTGAAGATGAGCGTGCCCTCGCTGTACTCGTAGTCCGAGCCCGCCTTGGCCGAGCCGTCCTCGGTGCGGAAGTCCACGTAGAAGGTCTGGTTGGCGCCCAGGCCCTGCTGGCACGCCACGGCCAGCGTCACCGAGCCGCAGTTCTCCAGGCAGTGGTACAGGCACGGCTCGAAGAAGATGCGGCTGCACGCCTCGTCCTCCTCGTCGTCCTCGTCGTCCTCGCCGGGCAGGGCGGGCGAGCGCCGCGCCGCCTCGGCCGCGTGCTTCTTCAGCACGTTGCCGGCGCCGGTCATGAGCCGCGTGGCCTGGATGCGGTAGAAGGCGCGGCTCTTCTGCTGGTGCACCAGCGCCATGTAGTTGGCGGCGTCCAGGAGCTGCTCCAGCTCCTTCTCCGGGTGCTTCTGCTTCAGGTCCTTCAGGATCTGGATCACCTCGCGCCGGCTCTCGTCCAGCTCCTTCTCCTCGGGCGTCGGCGACGGCGACCCGGCGCCGGGCTCGGGCTCGGGCGGCGCCGCGAAGCCGCCGTCGGCCTCCAGGTCCTTGGGCGGGCGCTCGGCCTCGGCGCCGATGATGATGCCGCTGCGCGGGTCGGCGCGGTAGCGCTTGTAGACGTACTTGTAGAAGAGCAGCCTCTTGTCGGCCGCCCAGGCGAACACCACGCAGGCCGGGAAGAAGAGCAAGGTGAGGAAGGCCTCCCACACCTGCACCACGCCCGGCGTGATGACGGCCAGGATGAGGTAGAGCCAGATGTAGGCGAAGATGCTCCACGAGGCCGTGACGAAGAAGACGCGCAGGTGCTTGATGCGGCGGCTCTCGCCCGCCGGGATGGCGTAGACGCACACGGCGATCACCACGAACATGTTGAAGGCGGCGCTGCCCACGATGGTGCCCGGGCCCAGCTCGCCGGCCTGGAAGCGGTGGCCGCACACCTCGATGAGCGACAGGAGGATCTCGGGCGCCGAGGAGCCCAGCGCCATCAGCGTCAGGTTGGAGACGGTCTCGTTCCAGATGCGCACCGTGCCCACGCTGGTCTCGCCGTTGGCCTTGGTGACGGTGATCTCCTTCTCGCGCGACGTGATCACCTCGATGGAGGCCATGAAGCGGTCGGCGATGATGGACACGCCCAGGAACAGGTACATCATGGCCACGAAGTAGACGATGGCGCGCGCCGCCTTGTCGCCGGCCGCCGGCTCGTCCGGCTGCCACACGGGCAGGAGGACGCCGGGCTGGCAGCGCGCCG
>NW_024499277.1:0-1681 GCF_017590055.1 Onychostruthus taczanowskii
TCTGGGTCATTTGAGGTCATTTGAGGTAATGAGCGAGGTTTCTCTACCTCATCGGGGTCATTTGAGGTCACAGTAGTTGTTACTACAGGTCACACGGGTCATTTGAGGTCATGAGCTAGGTTTCTCCTGGTCATCGGGGTCATTTGAGGTCATGAGTGAAGTTTCTCATGGTCATCGGGGTCATTTGAGGTCACAGTAGGTGTTACTTCAGGTCATTGGGGTCATTTGAGGTCAGAGTTGTGGTTATTCTAAGTCATTGGGGTCAATTGAGGTCACAGTCCAGGATATTCCTGGTCATCAGGGTCATTTGAGGTCACAGTCAGCGTTACTCCAGGTCATCGGGGTCATTTGGGGTCATGAACGAGGCTACTCTAGGCCATTGGCGTCATTTGAGGTCATGAGCGCGGTTTCTCCAGGTCATTGGGGTCATGTGAGGTCACAGTCGTGGTTATTCCAATTCATCGGGGTGAATTGAGGTCTTGAACAATGCTGCTCAAGGCCATCGTGGTCATTTGAGTTCATGAGCGAGGTTTCTCCAGGTCATTGCGGGGATTTGAGGTCACAGATCGAGTTATAGCAGGTTATTGGGGTGATTTGAGGTCACCGTCTACTTTAATCCAGGTCATTGGGGTCACTTGAGGTCACAGTCGAGGCTACTCTATGCGATTGGGGGCATTTGAAGTCATGAGCGAGGTTTCTCCAGGTCACAGGGGTCATTTGAGGTCACAGGTAGTGTTATTCCAGGTAATTGGGGTGATTTGAGGTCCCAGTCGTGTTTAATCCCGGATATCGGGGGTCTTGTGAGGTCATGAGTGATGTTTCTCCATGTCATTCGGGTCATTTGAGGTCACAGGTAGTGTTATTCCAGGTAATTGGGGTGATTTGAGGTCCCAGTCGTGTTTAATCCCGGATATCGGGGGTCTTGTGAGGTCATGAGTGATGTTTCTCCATGTCATTCGGGTCATTTGAGGTCACAGGTAGTGTTATTCCAGGTAATTGGGGTGATTTGAGGTCCCAGTCGTGTTTAATCCCGGATATCGGGGGTCTTGTGAGGTCATGAGTGATGTTTCTCCATGTCATTCGGGTCATTTGAGGTCACAGGTAGTGTTATTCCAGGTAATTGGGGTGATTTGAGGTCACCGTCTACTTTAATCCAGGTCATTTGGGTCATGTGAGTTCATGAACGAGGCTACTCTGGGTCATTTGAGGTTATTTGATGTCATGAGCAAGGTTTCTCTACATCATCGGGGTCATTTGAGGTCAAAGGTAGTGTTGTTCCAGGTTATTGGGGCGATTTGAGGTCCCAGTCGTGTTTAATCCAGGATATCGGGGGTCTTGTGAGGTCATGAGTGATGTTTCTCCTGGTCATTGGGGTCATTTGAGGTCACAGTCGAGGCTACTCTATGCCATTGGGGTCATTTGAAGTCATGAGCGAGGTTTCTCCATGTCATTGGGGGGCTTTGAGGTCACAGGTAGTGTTATATCAGGTAAATGGGGTGATTTGAGGTCACAGTCGACTTTAATCCAGGTAATTGGGGTCATTTGAGGTCACAGTCGAGGTTTCTCCAGGTCACAGGGGTCATTTGAAGTCCTGAGCGATGTGAGTCCAGGTCATCGGGGTCATGGGAGGTCATGACTGAAGTTTCTCAAGGTCATTCGGGTGATTTGAGGTCACAGTAGG
>NW_024499278.1:0-1586 GCF_017590055.1 Onychostruthus taczanowskii
GTTTTTTCACTAAAAATTGGGGGGTTTATTACCCAAAAATTGGGAGTTTTACCCTACAATTGGGTGGTTTTATCAAAAAATTTGGGGATTATTACCGAAAAATTTAGGATTTTTTTTATCCAAAAATTGAGGGGATGTATCAAAAAATTGAGGGTTTTTTACCCAGAAATTGGGGGTTTTTACTCAAAAATTTGGGGTTTTACCCAAAAAATGGGGGGTTTTTTACCCAAAAATTGGGGGTTTTCACCCAAAAATTGAGTGGTTTTTTTACTCAAAAATTTGGAGTTTTTTACCCAAAAATTGGGGGGTTTTACCCAAAAAATTGGGATTTTTTTACCCAAAAATTGGGGGATTTTTTTACCCAAAAATTGGGGGATTTTGCCCAAAAATTGGGTTTTTTTTTTCCCCCAATAATTGGGGGGGGTTTAACCTAAAAACTGGGGGATTTTACCAAAAAATTTGGGGGTTTTCACCAAAAATTGGTAATTTTTTACCCAAAAATTGGGAGTTTTTTACTCAAAAATTGGGAAATTTTACCCAAAAACTGGGGGGTTTTACCCAAAAATTAGGAGTTTTTACCCAAAATTTGGGCGGATTTGTTATCAAAAATTGGAGGTTTGTCACCTGAAATTTGGATTTTTAACCAAAAATTGGGGTTTTTTGTGTAAAATTGGGAATTTTAATCTTAAATTCGGGGGTTTTGGGCAGAAACTTGGGGGGTTTTGGCACAAAACTGGGGGGTTTGACCCAAAAATTGGCATTTTTACCCCTAAATTGGGGGCTTTTTTACTTAAAATTGGGATTTTTAACACAAAATTGGGGGTTTGGTGCCCAAAATTGAGATTTTTTTCCTCCAAAAATTGGGGTTTTTTTTCCGAAATTGGGGGTTTTTTTCCCCCAAAATTGGGGTTTTTCCCCCAAAACTTGATTTATTCCCCCCAAAATTGGGATGTTTTCCCCCAAAATTAGAATTTTCCCCCACAAAATTGGGGTGTTTTCCCCGAAAATTAGGTTTATACCCCCAAAATTTGGAGATTTTTTCCAAAATTGGGGGGTTTTCCCCCAAAATTGGGTTTTTTCCCCCAAAACTGGTGTGTTTTCACCCAAAATTTGGGGGGGTCCCCCAAAAGTGTGTTTAGTCCCCCAAAAATTTGCGGTTTTTTCCCAAAATTTGATTTATTCTCCCAAAATTGGGGGTTTTTTTCCCCAAAATTTGGGGTTATCCCCCCAAAATGGGAATTTTTCCCCCAAAATTGGGGTTTTTTCCAAAATTGGAATTATTCCCCCCAAAATTGGATTTATTCCCCCAAAATTGGGGTTTTTTCCCCAAAATTTGGGGTTTTCCCCCCAAAGTTGTAACTTTTACCCCAAAATTGGGTTTTTTTCACGTAAAGTTGGGATTTTTCCCCCAAAATTTTTTTCTTCCCCCAAAATTAGGGTTTTTTTCCCCAAAATTTGTGTTTTTCCCCCCAAAGCTGGGGGGTTTTCCCTAAATTTTGGCACTTTTTCCCAAAATTGGGGTTTCCCCCCAAAAACTGGATTTATTCTCCCAAAAATTGGGATTTTTCCCCCAAAATTGGGTTTTT
>NW_024499279.1:0-1678 GCF_017590055.1 Onychostruthus taczanowskii
GGGCCGGTGTTCACGGTGTGGCTGGGCCCGCGGCCCGTGGTGGTGCTGAGCGGGGCCGAGGCCGTGCGCGAGGCGCTCGTGGGGAACCCCGAGGCGTTCGCGGGGCGCGGGCGGCTCCCCACCGTCGAGAGCACCTTCAGGGGATACGGTGAGAGCCCAAAACCCCCCAAAATCCTCCTGGAAACACCCCAAAATAGCCCGAAGTTATCTTGGAAAATTGCCCTTAGAAGCTACCCCAAAACCACCCCAAAATCCCCGCAAAACAACGGCAAAACTACACCAGAATGACCCCAAAACCACCTAAAATTATCCTGAAAAATGGTCCTGAAATCCACACCAAAATACCTGAAAACCACCCCAAAATTATCCTGAAAAATGGTCCTGAAAAACCACCCCAAAATACCCCAAACCACCCCAAAACAACGTCAAAACCACCCCGGAATGACCCTTAAACTCCCCAAAACAACCCAAAACTACCCCTCAATGACCCCAAAACCACCTCAAAATTATCCTGAAAAATGGTCCTGAAAAACCACCCCCAAAATACCCCAAAACCACCCCAAAATCCCCCCAAAAAAAACGTCAAAACCACCCCGGAATGACTCTTAAACTCCCCAAAACAACCCAAAACTACTCCTCAATGACCCCAAAACCACCTCAAAATTATCCTGAAAAATGGTCCTGGAAAACCACCCCAAAATACCCCAAACCACCCCAAAATCACCCCAAAACAACGTCAAAACCACCCCAGAATGACCCCTAAACTCTGCAAAACCACCCCAAAACAACCCCAAAACTGCCCCTGAATGACCCCAAAACCACCTCAAAATTATCCTGAAAAATGGTCCTGAAATCCACACCAAAATACCTGAAAACCACCCCAAAATTATCCTGAAAAATGGTCCTGGAAAACCACCTCAAAATACCCCAAACCACCCCAAAACCCCCCAAAAACAACGTCAAAACCACCCCAGAATGACCCCTAAACTCTGCAAAACCACCCCAAAACAACCCCAAAACTGCCCCTGAAAGACCCCAAAACCACCTCAAAATTATCCTGAAAAATGGTCCTGAAAAACCACCCCCAAAATACCCCAAAATCACCCCAGAAGAAACCCTGAATCACCCAAAAACACCACAAAATTATTCCTGAAAATCATCCTGATAAACCACCCCAAAATAGCCCAAAACCATCCTGAAATAGACCAAAATTATCCCCAAAAATTGCCTTGAAAAACCGCTCCAAAATCACTTCAAAACCACTCCAGAATCACCCCAAAACCACCCTGAAATCACCCCAAAGTTATCCTGAAAATGGTCTTGAAAAAACACCTCAAAATCACCCCAGAACAACCCCAAAATACCCCAAAACCACCCTGAAATCACCCCAAAATTACCTCAAAATTATCCCAAAAATTGCCCTGAAAAACTCTTCCAAAATAGTCCAAAACCACCCCAAAACCACCCCAAAAGTATCCCCAAAAACTGCCCTGAAAATCCACTCCAAAACCACCCTGAAACCATCCCAAAATAACCCCAAATTACCCCAAAAAATTGCCCTGAAAAACCAGCCCAAAACTGTCCCAAAACCACCCCAAAATCACCCGGAAATAGCCCAAAATTATCCCAAAAAATTGCCCCGAAAAACCATCCCAAAACCAGCCCAGAACCAGCCCAA
>NW_024499280.1:0-1938 GCF_017590055.1 Onychostruthus taczanowskii
AGTCAAAGAGAGCGGAGTCTTTGCGTCACGGTCATCGGGGCATCCCAAAACTCCCAAAAACCGCCTCAAACCTCCTCAAAACCACCTCAAACCTCCCCAAAACCACCCCAAACCTCCTCAAACCCCTCTGGGGAACCCCAAAACCCCCTGAGGAACCCCAAACCCTCCTGAGGAACCCCAAAACCCCCTGAGAACCAGGATACAAACAAGTCAAAGAGAGCGGAGTCTTTGCGTTGCGGTCATTGGAGCACCCCAAAACCACCTCAAACCTCCCCAAAACCACCTCAAACCTCCCCAAAACCGCCCCAAACCTCCTCAAACCCCCCTGGGGAACCCCAGAAGCCCCTGAGGACCCCCAAACCCACCTCTCCCAGGAACCAGGCGACGAGGAAGCCGAAGAGGACGGCGTCGTTGGCCTCGCGGTCGTACCAGGGCACGCCGATGGCGCAGCTCTCCCAGAGCTCGCCCTTCCAGCGCTCCAGGCTCCAGGCCGTGGCCCCCACGTCCAGCAGCACCACGGCCGGGCTGCCCTCGATCAGCCAGCGCCCAAAATGCACCTGAACCCCAAAATTTGGGGGGTCCCCAAATCGTCAGAACCCCAAAATGTCAATTTGGGGTCACCTTTGTTGGGTTGTGGCCCAAAACGGGGAAATCCCAAATCCCAAGGACAGCCCAAAGCTCCTTTATGGGGTGATTCCCATCAGGGAATGTCCAAAATGCACCTGAACCCCAAAATTTGGGGGGTCCCAAACTGGTAAAACCCCCAAAAAATCAAATTGGGGTCATTTTTGCTGGGTTGTGGCCCAAAACGGGGAAATCTTAAATCAGAGTTTTCCCTAAATCCCCTCCCAGGGCTGTCCCTGATCAGCCAGCGCCCAAAATGCACCTGAACCCCAAAATTTTGGGGGTCCCCAAATGGTCAGAACACCAAAATGTCAATTTGGGGTCACCTTTGTTGGGTTGTGGCCCAAAACGGGGAAATCTTAAATCAGAGTTCACCCTAAATCCCCTCCCAGGGCTGCCCTCGATCAGCCAGCACCCAAAATGCACCTGAACCCCAAAATTTGGGGGGTCCCCAAATGGTCAGAACCCCAAAATGTCCATTTGGGGTCAGCTTTGTTGGGTTGTGGCCCAAAACGGGGAAATCCCAAATCCCAAGGACAGCCCAAAGCTCCTTCATGGGTGATTCCCATCAGGGAATGTCCAAAATGCACCTGAACCCCAAAATTTGGGGGGTCCCCAAATTGTCAGAACCCCAAAATGTCCATTTGGGGTCACATTTGTGGGTCTGTGTGACCCTAAAAATGGGGTAAGGGATCCTAAAAATGAGACAAATGACCCCAAAAGTGAAATAAATGAGCATAAATTGAAATAAATGACCCCAAAAATGGAATAAGTGACCCTAAAATTGGGATAAATCACCCCAAAAATGGGATAATTTACCCCAAAAATAGAATAAGAGATCCTAAAAATGCCATACATGACCCTAAAAATGAACTTAAGGACCCCAAAAATGCAATAAATGCCCCCAAAAATGGGATCAATGACCCCAAAAATGCCATAAATGCCCCCCAAAATGGAATAAATGACCCCAAAATTGGGATAAATGACCCCCAAAATGCCCAAAAGGACCCCAAAAATGAAATAAGGGACCCTAAAATTGGGATAAATCACCCCAAAAATGGGATAAATTACCCCAAAAATAGAATAAGAGATCCTAAAAATGCCATACATGACCCTAAAAATGAACTTAAGGACCCCAAAAATGCAATAAATGCCCCCAAAAATGGGATCAATGACCCCAAAAATGCCATAAATGCCCCCCAAAATGGAACAAATGACCCCAAAATTGGGATAATTGACCCCAAAAATGCCCCCGGAGCCCCCCTGGAGGGGCCCCTCCCCCCCCCCGCCCTGACCTTTGCCGAGGGGGGGAGG
>NW_024499280.1:4925-6842 GCF_017590055.1 Onychostruthus taczanowskii
CCCTTCCCCAACCCCATAACCCCTTCCCCAACCCCATAACTCCCTCTCTGACCCCCTAACTCCCTGTTGAACCCCCCCAGGTGCCCCCAGGTGCCCCAGCTGTGCCCACCTTGCAGCCCTGGGCGTTCATGGCCCCAAACCTTCAAGATCCCTGACCCCATAACTCCCTGTTTAACCCCATAACTCCCTCTTTAACCCCATAACCCCATCCCCAACGCCCCAGCTGTGCCCACCTTGCAGCCCTGGGCGTTCATGGCCCCAAACCTTCAAGATCCCTGACCCCATAACTCCCTCTTTAACCCCATAACTGCCCCCCAGGTGCCCCAGCTGTGCCCACCTTGCAGCCCTGGGCGTTCATGGCCCCAAACCTTCAAGATCCCTGACCCCATACCTCCCTGTTTAACCCCACAACTCCCTCTTTAACCCCCTAACTCCCTGTTTAACCCCCCCAGGTGCCCCCCAGGTGCCCCCAGGTGTGCCCAGGTGCCCCCAGGTGCCCCAGCTGTGCCCACCTTGCAGCCCTGGGCGTTCATGGCTACACAGGTACCCCCCAACCCTTGAGACCCTGCAGTCCCCTGACCCCATAACCCCTTCCCCAACCCCATAACTCCCTCTCTGACCCCATAACTCCCTCTTTAACCCCATAACTGCCCCCCAGGTGCCCCAGGTGTGCCCACCTTGCAGCCCTGGGCGTTCATGGCAGCCAGCGTGCGGCGCAGGGCGGGCTGCGGCGGCTCCAGCAGCTCCACCTGCGTGCGCACGGCGCTCTCCACGTAGGGCCCCACCAGCACGTAGCTCTCGCCCCACTCGTCGGCCGTCACCCGCGCCTTGGTCTGCAGCACCGTGTAGATCCCCCCCACTTCGGGGGGCAACGGGGTCAGGGGCACCCCAAATTCTCCCTAAATAGCCCCAAAATCCACCCCGAATCCCTGGGAACCACCTGAGCCATCCTGGGTACCTGGGACCCCCAAATCCCAACCCTGCCCCCATGGGTCGCTCTCAGGGCAGCACCATGTAGATCCCCCCCGTTTCGGGGGGCAACGGGGTCAGGGGCACCCCAAATTTATCCTAAATCCATCCTAAATAACCCCAAATTCCATCCGGAATCCACCCCGAATTCCCCCTGAATGGCTGAGCCCACCCCAAATACCTGGGACCCCCAAATCCCAAATCCTAGACACCTGGGACCCCTGGCAGCACCGTGGAGATCCCCCCAAGTTTGGGGGGTAATGGGGTCAGGGGCACCCCAAATTCACCCTAAATAGCCCCAAAATCCCCCCCGAATTCACCCTGAATGGCTGAGCCCACCCCAAACCCCTGGGACCCCCAAATCCCAACCCTGACCCCACGGGTCGCTCTCAGGGCAGCACCGTGGAGATCCCCCCCAACTTTGGGGGGGAACGGGGTCAGGGGCACCCCAAATTCCCCCTAAATAGCCCCAAAATCCCCCCCGAATTCACCCTGAATGGCTGAGCCCACCCCAAACCCCTGGGACCCCCAAATCCCAACCCTGACCCCACAGCTCAGTCACATGGCAGCATTGTGGAGATCCCCCCACTTTGGGGGTAACGGGGTCAGGGGCACCCCAAATTCACCCTAAATAGCCCCAAAATCCACCCCGAATTCCTGGGAACCACCTGAGCCATCCTGAGTGCCGGGGACCCCCCAAATCCCAACCCTGACCCCACGGGTCACTCTCAGGGCAACACCATGGAGATCCCCCCCAACTTTTGGGGGGTAACGGGGTCAGGGGCACCCCAAATTTATCCTAAATCCATCCTAAATAGCCCCAAAATCCACCCCGAATTCCTGGGAACCACCTGAGCCATGCTGGGAACCTGGGACCCCCAAATCCCAAATCCCACACACCTGGGACACCATGGAGGGACTCCATGGGCAGCACCGTGGAGATCCCCC
>NW_024499281.1:0-1677 GCF_017590055.1 Onychostruthus taczanowskii
AGGTCAGGGAATCACGGAAATGAGGGACAGAGATCAGGAATCACAGAGATCAGGGAATAATGAATAACAGAAATGAGGGAATCACAGAAATCAGGGAATCACGGAAATCAGGGAATCACAGAGATCAGGGAATCACAGAGATCAGGGAATCACAGAGATCAGGGAATCACAGAGATCAGGGAATCACAGAGATCAGGGAATCACAGAGATCAGGGAATCACAGAGATCAGGGAATCACAGAGATCAGGGAATCACAGAGATCAGGGAATCACAGAGATCAGGGAATCACAGAGATCAGGGAATCACAGAGATCAGGGAATCACAGAGATCAGGGAATCACAGAGATCAGGGAATCACAGAGATCAGGGAATCACAGAGATCAGGGAATCACAGAGATCAGGGAATAATGAATAACAGAAATGAGGGAATCACAGAAATCAGGGAATCACGGAAATGAGGGAATCACAGAGGTCAGAAATCACAGAGGTCAGGGAATCACGGAAATGGGGGAATCATGGAAATCAGGGAATCATGAATAATGGAAATCAGGGAACTGCGGAAATCAGGGAATCACAGAGGTCAGAAATCACAGAGGTCAGGGAATCACGGAAATGGGGGAATCACGGAAATCAGGGAATCATGAATAACAGAAATCAGGGAATCATGGAAATGAGGGAATCATGGAAATCAGGAATCATGAATAACAGAAATCAGGGAATCATGGAAATCAGGGAATCATGAATAACAGAAATCAGGGAATCATGGAAATGAGGGAATCATGGAAATCAGGAATCACAGAGGTCAGGGGATAACAGATCTGGGGATATCAGAGATCAGGGAATAAAAGAAATGAGGGAATCACAGAAATGAGGGAATCACAGAGATCAGGGAATCATGAATAACAGATATCAGGGAATCACGGAAATCAGGGAATCACAGAGATCAGGGAATCACAGAGATCAGGGAATCACAGAGATCAGGGAATCACAGAGATCAGGGAATCACAGAGATCAGGGAATCACAGAGATCAGGGAATCACAGAGATCAGGGAATCATGAATAACAGAAATCAGGGAATCATGGAAATCAGGGAATCATGAATAACAGAAATCAGGGAATCAGGGAAATCAGGGAATCATGGAAATCAGGGAATCATGAATAACAGAAATCAGGGAATCATGGAAATGAGGGAATCATGGAAATCAGGAATCACAGAGGTCAGGGGATAACAGATCTGGGGATATCAGAGATCAGGGAATAAAAGAAATGAGGGAATCACAGAAATGAGGGAATCACAGAGATCAGGGAATCATGAATAACAGATATCAGGGAATCACGGAAATCAGGGAATCACAGAGATCAGGGAATCACGGAGATCAGGGGACATCAGAGATCAGGGAATCACGGAAATGAGGGAATCATGAATAATAGAAATCAGGGAATCACAGAGGTCAGGGAACCAGAGATCAGGAGATTATGAATAAGAGAAATAAGAGAATCCCAGAAATCAGGGAATAACAGAGATCAGGGAATCACAGAGATCACTGGATCACAGAAATCAGGCAACCAGGGAGTCAGGGAATTGGGGGAATCACGGATCACAGAAATCACTGAAACGCAGAAGTCAGGGAACTGGGGAAATGAGGGAATCAGGGAAATCTGGGAATCATGAATCATA
>NW_024499282.1:0-1676 GCF_017590055.1 Onychostruthus taczanowskii
TGGGTGTGTCCTCGGGGGCGTGGCCTCTCCCAGGCCCCGCCCCTCAAGCCCTGCCCCCTCATTTCCATATTTTATCCCTTTTTAAACCCATTTTAAACTGGTTTTTACTGGTTTTTACCATTTTTTCCCTATTTTAACCCAAATTAAACCCCCGTCAGTGGATCCGGGGTGGGCGTGGCCTCCCACAGACCCCGCCCCTCAAACCCCGCCCCCTCATTTCCATATTTCAATTTTTTACCCATTTTTCCCCTATTTTAACCCAATTTAAACCCCCATAAGCGGCTCCGGGGGGGCGTGGCCTCCCACAGACCCCGCCCCACAAACCCCGCCCCCTCATTTCCATATTTCAATTTTTTAACCCATTTTAACCCAATTTTTACCATTTTTTTCCCATTTTAACCCAAATTAAATGCCCGTGAGCAGACCCAGGGTGGGCGTGGCCTCTCCCAAGTCCCTCCCCACAAGCCCCGCCCCCTCATTTCCATATTTCAATTTTTTACCCATTTTAACTCATTTTTTACCCATTTTAACCCATTTTTTACCATTTTTTCCCTATTTTAACCCAAATTAAACCCCCGTGAGTGGATCCAGGGGGGGCGTGGCCTCCCACAGACCCCGCCCCACAAGCCACACCCCCTCATTTCCATATTTCTTTTTTTTACCCAATTTTTACCATTTTTTACCAATTTTAACCCAAATTAAACCCCCATTAGCGGATCCGGGTGGGCGTGGCCTCCCGCAGGCCCCGCCCCTCAGGCCCCGCCCCCTCAGCTTCCTGCCCAATCACGCGGCGGCGCTGGAGCCCCACCCCCAGAAGGTTTTCTGCGCCGTCTTCGCCGAGAGCGGCCGGCGGCTCCTGACGGCCTGCCAGGGTGGGTTTGGGGCGAATTCCGGCGGTTTTGGGAAATTTGGGAGATCTGGGGAAATTCGGGGGAAATTCGGGGGAAATTTGGGGGGAAACGGCGAAAATTTGGGGGAAATCGGGTGAAAAATGGGATTTTTTTGGGTTTAAATTTGATTTTTTTGGGATTTTTTTGGGGTTAGGGTGGGTGGAAAATGCCAAATTTTGGGGGAAAATTCTGGGGATTTTGGGAAATTTGGGGAAATTTGGGGAAAATTCGGAAAAAATTTAGGGGGAAACGGCGAAAATTTGGGGAAAATCGGGTGGAAAATGGGATTTTTTTGGGTTTAAATTTGGATTTTTGGGATTTTTTGGGGCCAGGGTGGGTGGAAAATGCCAAATTTTGGGGGGAATTCTGGGGATTTTGGGAAATTTAGAGAAATTTGGGGGGAAATCCGGAAAAAATTTGGGGGGAAATTGTGAAAATTTGGGGGAAATCGGGTGAAAAATGGGAAATTTTGGGTTTAAATTTGGATTTTTGGGAGCCAGAGTGGGTGGAAAATGCCAAATTTTGGGGGAAATTCTGGGGATTTTGGGAAATTTTGGGAAATTTGGGGGGAAATCCGGAAAAAATTTGGGGGGAAATTGTGAAAATTTGGGGGAAATCGGGTGAAAAATGGGAAATTTTGGGTTTAAATTTGATTTTTTGGGATTTTTTTTGGGGTTAAGGTGGGTGGAAAATGCCAAATTTTGGGGGAAATTCTGGGGATTTTGGGAAATTTTGGGAAATTTAATGAGGTTTTTGGGGTTTTTTTGGGTTTAAATTTGGATTTTT
>NW_024499283.1:0-2134 GCF_017590055.1 Onychostruthus taczanowskii
AAAAATCGTAAAGAATTGGGGGGAAAGCAGCAAAGGTCAGGGAAAAAAATTCCAGGATTTGGGGGAAAAAATAGAGAATTTGGGGAAAACCTCCAAAAATTGGGAAAAACCCCAAAAATTGGGTAAAACCCCCTATAATTGGGTAAAAAACCTCAAAATTTGGGATGAAGTCCCCATTTTCCAGTACAGCTTCGGGCTGCTGCCCTTCTGCCGGCCCATCCACACCGTGGGTGAGGGGAACTGGGGGAAAAAACCCCAAAATCGGGGAAAAACAAAAAAAACCCGGGGAAAAAAGGTGGAGGTTTGGCCAAAAAATGGGAAAAAATCGGGAAAAAATGGGAAAAAATTGAAAAAAATGTAAAGAATTGGGGGGAAAGGCAGCAAAGGGCAGGGAAAAATAGCCAGGATTTGGGGGAGGAAATGGAGAATTGGGGAAAAAAAAATTGGGAAAAAACACCAAAAATTAGAAAAAAACAAAAAAAACCGGGGAAAAAAGGTGGAGGTTTGGCCAAAAAATGGGAAAAAATCGGGAAAAAATGGAAAAAATTGTAAAGAATTGGGGGGAAAGGCAGCAAAGGGCCGGGAAAAATAGCGAGGATTTGGGGGAGGAAATGGAGAATTGGGGAAACATAAAAAATAATGGGGAAAAAACCTCCAAAAACTAAGAAAAAACAAAAAAACCCGGTGAAAAAATATGGAAGTTTGGCGAAAAAATGGGAAAAAATCGGGAAAAAATGGAAAAAATTGTAAAGAATTGGGGGGAAAGGCAGCAAAGGGCAGGGAAAAATAGCCAGGATTTGGGGGGAAAATGGAGAATTGGGGAAACATAAAAAATAATGGGGAAAAAACCTCCAAAAACTAAGAAAAAACAAAAAAACCCGGTGAAAAAATATGGAAGTTTGGCGAAAAAATGGGAAAAAATCGGGAAAAAATGGAAAAAATTGTAAAGAATTGGGGGAAAAGGCAGCAAAGGGCAGGGAAAAATAGCCAGGATTTGGGGGGAAAAATGGAGAATTGGGGAAAAATAAAAAATAATTGGGAAAAAAACTCCAAAAATTAGGAAAGAACAAAAAAAACCCCGTGAAAAAAGGTGCAGGTTTGGCCGAAAAATGGGAAAAAACCCCTCAAAATTTGGGATGAAGTCCCCATTTTCCAGTACAGCTTCGGGCTGCTGCCCTTCCGCCGGCCCATCCACACCGTGGGTGAGGGGAACTGGGGGAAAAAACCCCGAAATCGGGGAAAAACAAAAAAAACCCGGGGAAAAAAGGTGGAGGTTTGGCCAAAAAATGGGAAAAAATCGGGAAAAATGGGAAAAATTGGGGGGAAAGGCAGCAAAGGTCAGGGAAAAATAGCCAGGATTTGGGGGGAAAATGGAGAATTGGGGAAACATAAAAAATAATGGGGAAAAAACCTCCAAAAACTAAGAAAAAACAAAAAAACCCGGTGAAAAAATATGGAAGTTTGGCGAAAAAATGGGAAAAAATCGGGAAAAAATGGAAAAAATTGTAAAGAATTGGGGGAAAAGGCAGCAAAGGGCAGGGAAAAATAGCCAGGATTTGGGGGGAAAAATGGAGAATTGGGGAAAAATAAAAGAAATTGTGAAAAAACAACAAATATTAGGAAAAAACCAAAAACAAAACAAAACAAACAAAAAAAAAAAGAACTGGGGAGAAAATATGGAAGTTTGGCGAAAAAATGGGAAAAAAGCACCAAAAATCCCCTTAAAAACGCCAAAAATCCCATTTAAAAAAAACCCCAAAAATCCCCTTAAAAACCCCAAAAAATCCCATCAAAAACCCCCAAAAATCCCCATAAAAACCCCAAAAATCCCATTAAAAACCCCAAAAATCCCCTTAAAACCCCCCAAAAATCCCAAAAAAACCCCAAAAATCCCATAAAAACCCCAAAAATCCCGTTAAAACCCTCAAAATCCCATCCAAAATCCCCTTAAAAACCCCCAAAAATCCCCTTAAAAACCCCAAAAATCCCCTTAAAAACCCCAAAAATCCCATCAAAACCCCAAAAATCCCATGAAAAACCCCAAAAATCCCCATAAAAACCTCAAAGAATCCCATTAAAACCCCCCAAAAAATCAATTTACAAACCCAAAAAAATCCATTTAAAAATGGCAAAA
>NW_024499284.1:0-1618 GCF_017590055.1 Onychostruthus taczanowskii
GAAAAAGGGAAAAAAACAGAAAAAAAATTCAGAGAAAAACAGGAAAAAATTCAGAAAAAACCAGAAAAAATGGGGGGAAAAAAGGGGAAAAAAGAGAGGAAAAAAATGAAAGAAAAGGGGAAAAAAGGGGGAAAAACATCAGGAAAAAATGGGGAAAATAACGGAAAAATAACGGAAAAAAATCAGAAAAAATGGGGGAAAAAAAGAGAAAAAAGTGGAAAAAATAAAAAAGAAAATTGGGAAAAAAATGAGAAAGAAAATCAGGAAAAAGTGGGGAAAAAATTCGAAAAAAATTGTAAAAAATTGAGAAAAAATTGGGGGAAAAAATTTGGAAAAAAAGGAAAATATTTGAAGAAAAAAAGGGAGAAAAATTGGAATAAAATAGGGAAAAAATAGGGAAAAAATTAAAAAAAAAATTGAGAAAAAAAAATTGCAAAAATTTTGGAAAAAAAATTGGGAAAAAAAGGAAAAAATCCAGAAAAAATGGGAGAAAAAGAAAAATATTTCGGGAAAAAAAAAGGGTGAAAAATTGAGATAAAATAGGAAAAAAAATCAGAAAGAAATCGAAAAAAATCCGAAAAAATTGGGAAAAAAATGGCAAAAAATCTGATAAAATTTGAAAAAAAAGGGAAAAATTGGGAAAAATTAGGAAAAAAAATCTGAAAAAATTCGGGAAAAAAATTCGAAAAAAATCCGAAAAATTTGGGAAAAAATTGTAAAATATGGAAAAAATTTGGGAAAATATTTGGGAAAAAAAGGGAGAAAAACTGGGATAAAATAGGGAAAAAAAATCTCAAAAAAACTGGAAGAAATTCGAAAAAAATCCCAAAAAATTGAGAAAAAAATTGCAAAAAATGGGGAAAAAATTTGGAAAAAAAAGGGGAAAAAATTAGGAAAAAATCCTAAAAAATTGCAAAAAATTGGAAAAAAATTGGAAAAAAAATGGAAAAAAGAGGAAAAAATCCAGAAAAAAGTGGGAGAAAAATAAAAATGTTTGGGAAAAAAAAAAAAGAAAAAATTTGGATGAAATAAGAAAAAAAAAATCAGAAAAAAATCTGAAATAAGTGGGAAAAAATTCGAAAAAAATCCTAAAAAATTGGGAAAAATTTGTAAAAAATGGAAAAAAAATTTGGAAAAAAATATGAAAAAAAAGGAAAAAAATTTGGAAAAAATCTGAAATGAAAAGGAAAAAATGTCAGAAAAAGATGAAAAATATTTGGAAAAAAAAAAGGGTGAAAAATTGGAATAAAATAAAAAAAAATTCAGAAAAAAATCGGAATAAAAAGGGGAAAAGTGGGCGGGGCTTAAGGAAGGGGGTGGGGCTTGGGGAAAGGGGGCGTGGCCTGTTTATTCAAATGAGGTCGGCGACGTTGAGCGGCATCTCCTCGATGGCCGTGTTGTAGAAGGTCTCGATGTCCCGCAGCGTCCGTTTGTCCTCCTCGGTGACCATGTTGATGGCCACGCCCTTCCGGCCGAAGCGGCCGCCGCGGCCGATCCTGGAACGGGGCAAAAAACGCCGAGTTTGGGTCAAAAAACGGGGGGAAAGTCCAAGGGGAAGCGCCCCAAAAGGTCAGGAAGGGACGGTGAAAAGGCCCCCGAAAATTGCTGAAAGAATCCC
>NW_024499285.1:0-3074 GCF_017590055.1 Onychostruthus taczanowskii
GTGAAGAGCTTGAGGTCAAGGAATCTGGCCCCCTTAGTCCATCCTGGTCAGCACAAGCTTGTGAACTTTATGCATTACTCCGTGCATTAAGAATACTAAAAGGGCGAGAAGGGACTGTTTATACAGATTCCAGATATGCCTTTAGTGTAGTACATACTTTTGGAAAAATTTGGAAAGAAAGGAGACTTATAAACACCCAAGGAAAAGGATTAGTACATGAGGGATTGATAATTCAGATACTTGAGGCACTGAAGGGTCCAAAGAGAATAGCAGTGGTTCATGTAAAGGGACACCAGAGGGGGAGGGATATTAAAGTTCGAGAGAACATTCTAGCTGATGAAGAGGTGAAAAGAGCTGCCCTAAGGAAGGGTGACACTGAAGCTATCGCTCTACAAGAAGTAGAAAATCAGAAAGAGGCGTTATCCTTTTCATTAGCGGAGCTGGCAGCTATAAGGAAGTTAGGCGCAACATTGAAGGAGGGAAAATGGGTTCATTCTGATGGTAGGATTATGATGCCAAAACCTGTGGCACGCCAGATTTTAGATAACTTGCACAGACGAACACATTGGGGAACAAGGGCACTTTGTGACCATTTTTTAAAACTTTATAGGTGTGTGGGGATATTTGAAATTGGAAAACAAGTCACCCAGGGATGTCTCACCTGTCAAAAGGTGAATAAAAAGTGTTGAGAAGCCCTCCCTCTGGGGGACGTAAAATGGCCTATAGGCCATTTGAAAAGATTCAGGTTGACTTTATGGAATTGCCAAGAGTGGGTCGGTGGAAATATTTATTAGTGATAATAGATCAATTAACTCAGTGGGTTGAAGCAATTCCAGCTGCTCGGGCTACAGCTCAAACAGTAGCTAAAACATTATTGGAACATGTAATTCCAAGATTTAGACTAGTGAGGGTCATTGATTCAGACCAGGGGACACATTTTACTTCTAAGATAATTAAAGATCTGAGTCAGGCTTTGGGAATTACTTAAGAATATCACACTCCATGGCATCCTGAGAGTTCAGGTCGGGGTTGAAAGGATGAATCAAACTATTAAGCAACAATTGACTAAGTTGATGATAGAAACAAAATTACCATAGACTAAGTGTCTCCCTTTGGCTTTAATAAATATAAGGACTAAACCTCAGTCTGAGACTGGGATTTCACCCTATGAGATTTTATATGGAATGCCCTATCCTCAGGGTATGACAATGGACCCATCGTTAGCTGGGGATAGAACCATCCCCAGGGATATATAATAACTCTTGCCAAGAATTTGAAGGAGTTAAAGGAAAAAAGAGTTTTAGCTCAGACAACTCCCCTTGATTTTCCAATTCATTCTATTCGACCAGGACATTATGTGTTAATTAAATGCTGGAGGGGAGAAAGCTTGGAACCACGGTGGGAGGGACCATTTTTAGTCCTGCTGACCACCGAAACTGCAATTCGAACAGCAGAAAGGGGTTGGACACATGCCTCACAGGTGAAAGGGCCTGTCCCTGACTGGAAAGTTATTTCAGCACCAGGAGATTTAAAAGTGAGGTTAAGAAGGACTTAAAATCAGGTGGACCTTTTTATATAGGAAATAGGGATAAGGGGTATACCTCACAACATGATAAAGGTTATGTGAGAATGTAGTAGGATTTAAGTTGATTTCTTATTAACCCATATTTATTAAAAATGAATTAGACATTCTGGAGAGGCTGCCAACTACAGTTCCCTTGAGCCCAGAGGCAGAAGAACACCGATGGAAAAGAATAAAGCATTTCCTTAGACGGTGGGAATGGCCTAAAAGAGTTGAAAATCTCCTCCGGAATCCCACACAGATGACATTAGTGCACTTGGCTGCAGAATTGCAATTTCAGGAATTGAGGCTGGTAACGCCATGGTTAAAAGTGTCAAGAGACAAGTGAAACTGTGGGAGTGCAGTGAACACGGTTTAAAGTGTCGTCCATGGATATGTATTACTTGTACAAATTGCTTTAACTTATGGTGGAGGGTGACTAAAAGGGAAGAAAAGGAGAAGTAATTGATTTGTTTGTTCTGTTATGATCATTTATTTGGGCAGCTAACCCTAGAATGCCTTGCTAGTGATTTTTTTGGATCACCTATGAGATTGCATGACAGGACCCTTTTAAGTGCAATTACATTGATAGAAAATTTGGATCAATTGTTTCTTGCTACATTGGCTATAGCACAAATAAGAGAACAAGCAATCCATAATCTTATAGACCAGTGTATTATAACTGATAACTGTTGTGGAGAAAAAGTTTACATACCACATCATAGGTATGTTCTAGGGGCACAGTGGCACCGTGAGTGCGCCTATTGGAAGCGCCGAAGACTTAATTAGCAAGATCTTATTGTGGCTGGCATATCCCTAAATTTTGATAAATGCAGATTTGTGATGTTTAAGCCTGACCTTTTCTCTGTTTTTTGTTTTTGAATAGGCAACCAACCAGAAGAAAGTGGTATTTAAAAAGAGACAAGCAAGCTCTGTGGGGCTGAGGGTACCAAGGAAATTAAAAGCACCAGTGACTAGATCCTGGGATATGACCTTTGCTACCGAGAAGAATGATATCTCGGCCCTTGGTTGCAACCCAAGGGGCCTTGAGAAAGGTAGAAAGGCAAATTTCCTGAGGATTATTCTCACTGTGATCATTCTGGTACCCTTAACAATTGGCCAGAGCCAGAAGGCTACACTGGACAGAGTTCAAGAAATGAGAGCATTGGCAATGACAAAGCAGATGATGCCAAAGCAAAGCCCCAGCAGTTCCAATGCTTGTAACAACTGCAATCACCCTGTGTAGATTAAAGACAGAATGAAACCTGTGTTTGTAGCACATCCATATGTTAGTTCTGCCTGCTACAATCGCAGCAGTTTCATGGATGTCTGTTAAGAAGGGAAAGATGTATTGGGTAGGGAGAAATCTGGGATATAATGGATGAGCTCCCTATCCACATGGTGATCAAATCTGCCCCCAGTATGAGAGATTTGTTTGTTTTGAAAAGGATGATAATGGGAAGGATCCAAGTGTAAGTATCAGAAGTCAGGCACAGAAGGAAAAATTAAAGGA